>NW_026880093.1:0-29582 GCF_032173495.1 Musca vetustissima
TTTTTTAAATAGTATTTTTTTAGGGTCTATAATAGGCGTGGATTTTTTAAATAGTATTTTTAGGGTCTATAATAGGCGTGGATTTTTATACCCCTCACCACACTGTGGTACATGTGTCCATGTCCATGTATTTTTGTGAGCAAAGTACAGGTCGCATTTATGATCTGATTTGGATGAAATTTGGCACAGTTCACTTATTTGGTCCAGGGACGAACCCTATTGAAATTGGGAAAAATCGGTTCAGATTTACATATAGCTCCCATTTATATTTTCGTCCGGTTTAAGGTAAATGGTGCACTATACTCGCTATATATCGTTCGATTTGCACGAAATTTGGCACAGCGTAATGAATTAAGCCTAGAATGATATCTGCCAAGTTTCGTGAAAATCGGTCCAGATTTAGATATAGCTCCCATATATAGTTTCGTCCGATTTTATGTAAATGGTGCACCAAAGTCCCTATATATCTTTCGATTTGCACGAAATTTGGCATAACGTACTGAAATGAGCCTAGAGTTATGTCTGTCAAGTTTCGTGAAATTCGGTCTAGATTTAGATATAGCTCCCATATATATTTTGGTCCGATTTAATGTAAATGGTGTACCAAAGTCCCTAAATATATTTTGAGTTGCACGAAATTTGTCATAGCGTACTGAATTAGGACTAGAGTGATGTGTGTTAAGTTTTGTGAAAATTGGTTAAGATATAGATATAGCTCCCATATATATTTTCGTCCGATTTAATGTAAATGGTGCACCAAAGTCCCTATATATCTTTCAATTTGCACAATATTTGGCACAGCGTAATGAATTACGTCTAAAATGATGTGTGTTAAGTTTTCTGAAATAGGTTCAGATTTAGATATAGCTTCTATATCTGACCAATTCAAAAATTTAGTATCGGTTGCAGAATGACATGTTTATGGATCCAATTTCATTTCACTGATCCTTTAAGAATGCGACGTCTGTTAGGATTCATCTGTTGTATATACCCAAAGTGGTGAGGGGTATCATATAGTCGGCACCGTCCGACTTTACTACTTTCCTTACTGGTTTTAAATAATATTTTTGAGGGTCTTTAATAGGCATGGATTTTTTTGCCCTACACAACTATGTTGTCAGGGTATTATAGCTTTGTGCAGCCCCATGAGTTTGTAACGCCGCGAAATATTGATGCCAGACCCACCTTTAGGTATACCGATCATTTCTCGGCTAGCTGAGTCGATCTAGACATGTGTGTCCGTCCGTCCGTCGGTCTGTCCATTATAATTTGTAAACACGATACAGGCCACAGTTATGGACCAATCTTCACGAAATTTTGCATGTAGGACGTGTTGTGGCCAATGAAGACCCATATTGTTTTTGGTAAAGATCGGTTAATATTTAGGGGATGAAATGGTCCAAATACTTAATTTTTGTCGGTTTTTCTGGTCGAAACAGGGGCCCCAATTATGGCCCAAATATCACGAATTTTTATATGGAGAAAGGGATCGGGCCAAAGAATAAGCATGCCAGTTTTGATAAAGATTGATCAATATTTAGCGGGTCAAATGACCCTGACTTTTGTGTATTCTATGGCGTATATATTTACTCCTGATGGACATAGACCCGAGAAGTTGACATTTTATCCAAGAGGAGTGGTTGACCTTTAAATTGATATTATATTGTCGTATGTATTCGGATGTGGGAGTTACACGTAAGTATTTACAGGTGCTTACGTGTTCAGATATTATTTAGTAACTCATTACCACACTGGAGAGCGAAAATATATCGCTGATCGCATTGAAATGTTCCATGAAGTACCAGTTATGGTCAAGGACAACACCTATAATTTTCGGTGTTGATCGGATAATAATTTTGAGATGAAGTGGACCGAAAACTTATTTTTTTTTTGGTTTTTTTGAGTCGATCTGTATGCCACAAATATAAACCGAACTTCACAACACAACCCGCTCTGAAGGGAATATGGACAAGTAATTAGAAGGACTGTACTGACCTGCTTTTGACCTCTAATCCGGCAAGAGAGTGCAACTATCACGAAATATTGCCCAGGTTCCGAATAAAAATCCATAGGAAGTTAGGGTTCGTGGTAGTTGTGTAGGGTATCGTATGGTCGGCCCCGTCCAACTATACTGCTCTGCTCACTGGTTTAAATAATATTTTTTGAGGGCGACACAAGAGGCGTGGATTTTTAGGGGTCTATAATAGGCGTCGATTTTTTAAATAACATTTTTTGAGGGTCTATAATAGGCGTGGATTTTTTGAGTGTATCTTCTCCCCCTCCTTCTATCTCGCTATCATCCTAAATATCCTGAAATTAAATTTTTGCAACCGAGCTTTCCGTTACGTGTTTCCTTGCTTTCCAGCTTAATATATATTCCAAAACATAAAACTGAAAGCTGCGAAACCCCTTTCTGTGTTATCACCACCCTACCAACACCAAATGCAGTCACATCCTTGTTTCGTAATTTAGAAAAAAAAAATCTCAAATCTGTGTCCTCTTTATTATTTATGCATTATGGGAGCGCAAAGTGAAAATGTTTAGCATATTTAATATGTCGCATGCCTACGATGATGATGGTGATGCTGAGGAGGATGCAAATTTAGATATGGACTTTATTATGCCTCACACACACACACGAACACAAATTAAATGCATAGCGGAATCCCAACATAGAAGTCCTTGTGTTTTTTCTGTTTCGTTCTCTTCTCAAAACTTTGTTTTGTAAAATCTCACATATGCATGAAATGAGGCTGAGATTCGCCGGGCAGTGAAGCTCTATCTCTGTTGCCGTTTGCTGCTTGTTGTTGCAAATACCATATTTTAATTTGCCATATTTATGCGATTATCTGCCAACTAAAGATATGTGAATGCAAGCGTGTAAAATGTTTCATCTGAAATGCAAAAGTTTTGAGCTGAAAGATTTCATTTATAATTTTTCAGAGTTAATTAGAGGATGTGCTAAATGGATGGTGGATTATGGGGATTCAATATTTGTAGAGCATATATATGTATATAAATTGACTATAGATTATAAGGTGATTTGTATAAGCATATTGTATTTTTAATGCGATCCTAAAAGTATGCATGGTAATATATAGACAGAATAAGAGAGAAATTTTACCAACAGTTGTAGGAAAATAATTTGGCGTCACAAAATCTCAGATTTTTATCTTAAAACACTCCAACGATCAAATCTTCTGTAAAATAACATTCAAAGTTCAAAGTATTTTAAATAGTCGTCTTTTTTTATCAGAGGTCGTCTCTATAGTTCGTCATGGATAACTTTAGATAAGAGGCGGCTTCTTACCTGTGTTTGGTTTCTCACCATGAAGTTTAGGAAACCCTCGAGGAACCCCTACAGTTTCTTCTTACGTATAGCGTGCGGTTTCCTCATATAGTTCTTCAACTTTACGGAAGATTTCCTCAAGTGTGAATTAAATAGCTCGGGATATATATTGTACATTACTTTCTTCTTGGCGCATCACATTTATTCTCCTCCCGGAGGACGACATTCCACTTCTTTACAAGCAATGTCTTGTTTTGAAGATCGAAAATCTCGAACAAGCGTTCTGTGGTAAACTACCTGTCTTCTCCTCTTAAAATGAGAAAGCAACTGTCGTTGAAATGGAAATTTGTTCTTCCTCATCAGCTTTAGGTACATACTTACTTAGCTGGCTTATGACAGAACGTTTGTTGCATAAGCCGAGCTTAAAAATATTTCCAAGCGCGTCGGTCTCATCCAATTTGAAGGACCATGGTCCGAGATGTTGTGCTCTACTTGATCTTTCCATCGTATTCGTGGCCTTCCCCTTCTGCGTGAACCATCTGTAGGCTGGCTCATCCATTCTTACAACATGACCTAACAAACGTAGTTGCTTCAGCTCGATACGACTGACAATTCCGATGACCGAGAATAGATGTCACAGCTCAGGTCCATTCGACGGCGATATTCACCGTCAACGCAGATCGGCCCATAAATCTTTCGGAAAATCTCAAACACTTCAAGAGCTGCCTCGTCTGCTTGCGTAAGTACCCATGCTTCAGATCCATATAATATCACGGGTAGTATCAGCGTCTTATAGAGTGTGAGTTTGGTCTGGCGGGAGGTGGACTTGCTTTTGAGTTGCTTACTCAGACCATAGTAGCATCTGTTGGCCAACGCTATTCTTCTCCGGATTTCAAAGCTGACGTTATTATACCCTACACAACTATGTCGTCAGGGTATTATAGCTTTGTGCAGCTCCAAGAGTTTGTAACGCTGCGAAATATTGGTCCTAGACCCACCTTTAAGTATACCGAACGTCATATCTCGACATGTGTGTCCGTCCGTCATGTCTGTCCATTATAATTTGTAAATACTATACAGGCCACAGTTATGGACCAATCTTTACGAAATTTGGCATGTAGGATGGGTTCTGACCAGTGAAGACACCTATTATTATTTGTAAAGATCGGTTAATATTAAGGGGATGAAATTGACCAAATACTTATTTTTTGTGGGTTTTCTAGTCGCTCCAGAGGCCGCAATTATGGTTCGAACATCGCGAAATTTTACAGGAAGAAGGAAATCGGGCCAATGAATAAGCACGCCTGTTTTGATAACCATCGATCAATATTTAGCGGGTCAAATGGACCCTGACTTTTGTGTGAAAAATGACAAAATTTGTATTATAAAGCGTATATATTTACTCCTGAAAGATATAGACCCGAGAAGTTGATAATATAACCCAGAGGAGAGGTTGGCCTTCAAATTGATACCAATTATATTGTCGTATGTACTCGGATGTGGAAGTTACACGTACATATTTACAGGTGCTTACGTATTTAGATATTATTTAGTAAACCACTACCACACTGGAGGGCGGAACTATAGCTGATTGCTTTGATATGTTCCATTTTATTCCAGTTATGGTTAAGGACAACGCCTATAATGTTCTATGATGATGAGTTAATAATTTTGGAATGAAGTGGACCCAAAAACTTATTTGTTGTGTTTTACCAGTCGATCTATGGGCCACAATTATAAGCCGAAAATCACAACGCAACCCACGGTGAAGGGAATCTGGACAAGTGATTAGAAGGGCTGTACTGAATATTAGTAATATTTGTAGACCCATAGCCGGATAAGAGCGTGCAAATATCGCGAAATTCTTCCCAAGCTCAGAATTAAGAACCACACAAAGTTAGATTTTCGTGGAAATTGTGTAGGGTATCATATGGTCGGCCTCGTCCGACTATACTACTCCGCTCACTGGTTTGTTTTCCTTATGGCGATACCGAGGAATAAAAAATCTTTGTCTACCACGAAGCTGTGGTCTCAAGTTCCACAGTTGGTGCAGTAGACTCGCACGACTTGCGCGTTAATACCATCAGCTTGGTCTTTTCGTCATTTACTGTCATACCTACTTTGAGAGTCCCCTCTCAATTTGTTTAAAGGTGGCTGTTACCGCTCGCAATGTTCGACCCATTATATCGATGTCGTCGGCGTAGGCGAGTAACATGTGTGCTGTTTGGTGTACAGAATGCCATTTCTGCTCACATTTGCATCTCGTATGACCTTTTCCAAGAGGATATTAAAAAGGTCACACGACAAACTGTCACCTTGTATGGATCATCGTTCGGTATTAAAGGGCTCCGATAGGTCCTTTTCGACTTTAACCTCTTATTATGTGCCAGTTAAAGTTATCCTGCTTAGCCGTATTAATTTTGCAGAAATGCCGAACGCAGTCAAGGCTTTTAACACTTCTGAACGGATAGGACTATCGAATGCGGCTTTATAGACGACGAGTGAAAATCTGGTCAATGGTGGATTTGCCAGGCCTGAAGCCGAATTGGTATGGTCCAATGTGGTCATTGACCATTGGCTTCAGTTGTTCACACAGCACGATGGATAGCACTTTATATGCGATGGGAAGGAGGCTTATTCCTCCATAGTTATCACATATGGTATTTTTTCTTTTTTATGCGGGAGACACGTGATGCTCAGGTTGCAATAATTGGACAATTATTCCTCCAGCCAAATTGTAGTAATCAGTTGATTCATGCTACTGATCAGCGCCTAACCGCCGTCCTTGAATAGTTCGGCTTGTAAACCACCGGCACCTGCTGTTTTTTGTTCTTAAGCCTATTTATTGCTATTCTGACCTGGTATATACTGCCATCTCTGCCGGCATCTCTTATTGGATCTGGGGTATCTTCTTCACCGCCACTATTTGATACCAGAAGCTTTTCAAAATGCTCCTTCCAGATCCTCAACACCATGTCTGTATCTGTCACTAGGTTCTCTTCTTCATCTCTACAGGAGGATGTGCCTGCACTAAATCCTTTGATTTGGTGCTTTACTCGTTGGTAAAATTTCCGGACTTCATTCTGACTCCTGAACATCTCGATTTGCTCACACTTACGTTTTTCGTGTTGTATTAGATCGCAGCTACATTAAGACGAGTGCGAACCTTGGCTGCTACAAAGTGAAACAAAAAATATTTTCACTTCCGCTTTTTGCATTTGCATTCTCCTAGCAGAATTTTAATGAAATATCATGACAGTTACCAAATATATATGTATTATGTGTGTTACCCATTTTCCACCCAATAGGTATACAAGGAGGAGCTTTGATAAGAATCGGGGCAGTCGTCTGTTTTTATGATTGCTGAGTCAAGTGGGGTTGCAAAACGAGCCCTTGGCTGTGGAAGTAGTTAGAGTACAGTCTTACTTGAGTTTACAGTCTAGTCGAGTGGGGTTGAAAAACGAGCCTTCGGTTATCAGTGGCAATAGCTGAGTAGTAACCGCTGTCTGGCCGATTGGGTTGAAAAAGGAGGCTTCGGTTACCAGTGGTTCCGTCACTATCATCGGGCTGCTTTGTGCCTTCGCCACCAACCTTCGATTGCCGGCAATATCTTCGGGGTACACTGGCCTGCTGCCGTCAAACTTCGCGTGCCGTCACTGTTTTCGGGGTGCACTATACCTGCTGCCGCCAACCTCCGATTGCCTTCAGTGCTCGTTAAATGGAGTAACAACTACTATCCGTTCACCTTCACCTTGATTAAACCTTTATATTCTTCGTATCAAAACATCGTCCGTGGTCTACCCCACCTCAGAGCCATATCATGTGATTACGAACAATAAGTGTAAAGTGTAGTGTGTTATAGTATTACATATAGGAAATATAATTTTTTGTAACGTTTTTAAAAGTGCGTATTTTTTCTCTTTCTTAATAATCATACAACGAAAATAAATTCTTGTGACGAACCTGGCCCCCGTTGAACATATCCCAGTTTCAAAGTGATAAACACGTCGTAACAATATTATCCGGGCTGGTGTATAGATCTGAAGGTATTTGGGTACTTGCACAAGCAGATGAGGCAGCTCTATGGCCATCGAATGAGCCACGAGTTGTACTATCTATTCTCGTACATCGACATAATCCGATGTATCGAGCTGCAGCGTCTACGGTGGCTAGGACATGTTGTGCGAATGGATGAGGATACCTTAGCTTAAAAGGCATAAAAAGAGAGCCGTGAACCATCAGTCACGCAAAAGGGGATTGCCAAGAATTCGATGGAAAGATCAAATGGAAGAGAACATTTCGGAACATGTTCTTGCAAATTGGAAGAGCTGCGACGAGGACAGACGCGCCTGGAAATCTTTTTTAAACTCGGCTTATGGAACAATTGTTCCGTCATGAGCCAGTTAAGTAAGTATAAATAAACTGATTTATATAAAGATATATATTCAAATATTCTAAATTGTAACCTTGACTATTATTAGCACATTATACTTTGCTTTAATATACAATAAAAAATTGACTAAGAATACATTTTTAGCATATCGATGAAAATGCCTGAGTGAAACTATTAATCAATTGAGTACACAACGTGATTGTACGGCACATTGTTTTGGGGAGAAAAACGCACGCGCCCAATTTATTTAATGGCAATAAGCCAAAAATGGTCAAGCCAATAACTTCCGAAGAAACGAAAGAAAATACAAATATTTTAGCTAGAAAAAAACATTTCTAAAAAAATATTATACTTCGAATTCCGTTGAAGTAAAGGCCCCACACTCTACTAGACCCAAGCAAATATGACAATAAATTTTTAATTTTCGTTAAAAAAATTGTTTTTAACCATAAACGGCAAGTGAGGGAACTAACGACCTAGCGAACGCACAACAAACGAATTAACAACAAGTTAAAGCCAAAAGAATAAAAAATACCTCAAGAAAAAAGACATTAACTGAGAAAAAAATATGAACATCAGAATATTTCATGAGCCAAGAACAACAATTAAAAAAATCTCTCACAAAAATTTACAATAACAATATCGACCATTAATAAGAAAGAGCATTGCTATTAAAATATTTAATTAAGGAGAGGCTTCTATTTAAACTAGAGAGCAAATAATCCAAATCAGAGAGAAGATAATAGAGAGGTAACCAGGGAGAGTAAGACCCGCATCAACTGTTATTTATGTGACAAACCACAAATTGTTTTCAAAATAAAATCCGATTGTGGATAAACCGCTGCAACCTCGTAAAAACGTCAACAGCGACCAGCGTTATGACGAAGCCAACTCGAGTGGTAATCGCGCAACAAAAAAGGTAAATAAATATTGACTGTTGTTTTTTTTCGGTAGTCAAACCAAAATGGTAAACCGAAAAAAAGGCACTAACATAAAATTGAGAATAATGAACGATAGCGCTCAATGAAATATGAATTAAATGGGAAATAGAGTTGCCATGTGACAGTGATTAGATTGAAGGGCATGCGGTTAATTTTAAATAATTGCAGATGTGAGAAAATATAATGGGTGATGTAAATTACTATATTTGGAGTCGCATCTGTTGATTAACCCAGCTATAATTCGGCTTCTAAGGTTATGGATTCACTTTATTTTCAAAATTAACAATAATTCTAATTATTTTCTAAATTGTTTCCAAACATTTGACTCATTCAAATTTATAATAGAGCAGAGTTTATTATTGTCTCCATCAGAAGAGGATTATAAATTCCTACAGATCTACTTCTTTGGTGTTTCTGCAATTGAATTTTACACATGGAAGGGGATTTGTCTTACAAATAAATATGACTGTTTTGATGGAGCCTCGTGATACGATCATAGTAGTTGTCTCAGTGAAAATTCAACATTTCTTAAATCAATCATGATCTACTATATACGTGGACTATGTTCTTGTATAAGCTGGAAGTGGTTTGTTCGTGCTTCGAAAATGGAAAATTTGGTTCCAAAACAACATAAAGAAAATTAAAAATAAACGAACAAAATATAATTTTTGATGACTTAAATTGGTTGGTGATAAAATACAGAAAATGTGTCGTCATATGAGAGCCATATCAACACATTATACCCAGGGATGGTCCGTGTGACGAATTTTTAGGTTTTCGACTGTCAAAAAGGCGTAAACGTCGAAAACGTCATATACCTGTATGAAATGTAATAAATGTGGTAAACGACATTTATTTGAATATTATTACCATATACATTTATTATTATGAATATATATTATTTTTACACATATCGGACTATTCCTTATTAGAACTGATAACAAATTCTAAACTTTTTGGAGAAAAAAATTTTGAAAATTTATGCGGATTTGAGTAAACCGTACGTTATTTCCAAATTGATTAATGGAAATAGCTATTTTGTCAAAAACCTAAAGATTTTTGGTGGGTTTCCGACGTATGTATTATACATCGGAAATGTATGTCATTATGTCACAGTTTTTGACGGACCATCTCTGATTATACCAAAGGAAAACAAAGGTAGTTTCAGAGGGGTTGGTGAGCATCCAAATTAGACCCCAATAAAAATTACTAAAAAAACTTAATACATCCGAAAGCTGTAACGAATTTACTATGATTGTTTTAGATAGATTATCATTTAAATATGGATTTAAATATATATTATTTTAATGTAAATATAATTTTTGGTTCATACATGTATATCAGATCCATATACACTAATTTAAAACAAAACCAGTAAGGAAAGTAGTAAAGTCGGACGGCGCCGACTATAACATACCTTCACCACTTTGGGTATATTCAATAGATGGGATCCTAACAGACGTCGCATTTTTGAAGGACCATTAAAATTAAATTAAACATGTCATTCTGCAACCTATACTAAATTTTGGTCAGATATAGAGTTGCTTCTTACAATGGGACAAAATTATGTAAATAAATTAAAAGCAAAATATCGAATTCTAAACCGATTTCATCGAAAATTGTCACATGTTCGGCCACATTTTGAGTTCTTCATTTACTTATAAATCCAAATTTCTTGCAAATAGAAGGATATATAGGGACTTTGGTGCACCATTTACATAAAATCGGACGGAAATATATATGGGAGCTCTATCTAAATCTAAACCGATTTTCACGAAATCGAAGGATATATAAGGACTTTGGTGCACTATTTACCTAAAATCGGACGAAAATATATATGGGAGCTATATCTAAATCTGAACCGATTTTCACGAAATTTAACACACGTCGTTCTAGGCTTAATTCAGAATCCTATGCCAAATTTCGTCCAAATCGAAGATTATATAGGTACTTTGGTGTACCATTTACATAAAATCGGACGAAAATATATATGGGAGCTATATCTAAATCTTAACCGATTTTTCCCAATTTCAATAGGGTTCGTCCTTGGGCCAAATAAGTGAACTGTGCCAAATTTTATCCAAATCGGATCACAAATGCGACCTGTACTTTGTTAACAAAAATACATGGACGGACGGTCAGACGGACATGCATTAATAGACTTAAAAAGTGATTCTATGCATTTTCTTAAAAGGAAACAAGTGTCTATCTCGTTTGCTTTTGCCTGTTACAAACATATGCACAAAGACATAATACCCAAATATGGCGTTTATATGAGTCTTATAAGAGACGTGGACATAAACTGACAATTTTATGAAAAGAAGTTTTGTTTTTCCCGAGGAAACTGGAATGGTATTTTATGTGATTTACATCCCTTTTTAAAATTGTGTAGAACCTTTTAATGGAGTCTATGTCAAAACATGAACTTATACTGATAATTTTCTGGCAGAAGACTTTTACTCTCCAAGAACAGGAAATGTCAAAATTACAAACATTTAGTTTTCTGTGTGCCTTTAAAATAAAAATAAATTGAGTCGTACGGTAAAAAATTGACCCATATTGAAATTTTGATCCTTAAATGTGTGCCCACCAAATATCTGAAAAATCCAATTTAAACTTAATTCGTGTGTTTAGGACCATCAGAACATCTAAAATGGAAGCGATTCTAAAATACATTAAAAATATTTTAGAAAAATTGAACGAACTGAAGTATGTGATCTTTATATATGTGAACCGACTGACATCAATCCGTACATATATTCTGAAAACGATGCTATGTTTCATTTCATTCAGGCAGAATTACAGTCGTTTACGTTTAATGGGACAAACCCATTTATATCGATTTATAGCAAACTTAATACACGCTATTCTGTACGCCGCACTTTCGTGTCAATCGGACAAACATTAGGAGTTTGTTGCACCATTTACCTAAAACCAGACGAAATTGAAAGCTATATCTAGATCGCTAGATCGAAAGATATATTCGTTGCACCATTTACATTAAATCACACGAAATATGTATAGGGCTATATATAAATCTGAACCGATTTTCACGAAACTTAGCTCACATCATTTGGATTTTCACGAAACATAGCACACAACATTCCACACTCAATGCTATGCCAAATTTCGGGCAAATCGAAGAATATATAGGGTCTTCGGTGTACCATTTACATAAAATCGGACGAAAATATGGGAGCTTTATCTAAATCTGAAGCGATTTTCACGAAACTTAACACACATAACTCTACTTTTAATTCATTAAATTTTCCTAAAATTCGAAATATTTGTTATACGCTGTCTTAAACAAATATTCCCTGTCTTAAAATTTATTTTTTTCTGATCCACGGTTGAAAAAATCTTTTAAAATTATTTTTATTTTCAAAAATACATTTTGAAAAATATGGTTAAAAAATTCATGATGAAAAAAACTATTTTAAGAAAATTGAAAGAAATTTAACACATATATTAAAAATTGTAATGCCTTTTTGAAATCATCGAATTAAATATATTTAAATATATATATTTTTTTAAAAAAGGCCTTATACCATTATTTTTTTTTAAATTCAAAACTTAAATATTTTTTAATAAATCGACTTGAAAAGTTTAAAAAATCCAAGCCCTAAAAATAGATATATACTTTTAATTTTACGTCTAAACAATATTGGCTTATAAAATATAATATATTTTTTAAAAAGCCAAGTGTTAAAAATTATTTATAAAAAGTTCAATCCTAGAAATAAAACAATATTTTAAATATGTAAAAAATACCACATAATAACATTCATTGATATTATATGCCTGAATCTAAATATTGACTTGAATCTAAAATTCACCACCTTCACAACACTTTTGGTTTCACTCCAATACGATCATCATTACCAAAGTTACAGTCATTTAAAATAAACACCCAAATATATTGACAATTCCCAAAAATCAACTATCATGGCAACCCTCTTCCACAAAAAACCGTTTACAATTTAACTTTTATTCAACGAACAAAACAACAAAAAACATACATATGCAAAGAAGTATCGAATTGTATGATAAACGTCCGTCGTCTATACAGCCTAAGAAAAGAGCGGCAGAGAAAACGAAAAAAAAACGACAAAACAAATTGAGCTAGACAACCCAGGTAAGATAAATAAATGTTGTTTAACGGTTTACTCACCTTCAAGACGTCTGACTACTAGCAGTCAATGAGTAGCCAGTCGTGTGGGGAGAGAGAGAGTGAGAACCCAGAAACCTACCAAAACCCAAGAGCAGTTAAATGAATTTGAACAGAGAGACTCAGTGAGTGTGTGTATGGGTTTTGGCCACAAAGCTTGAGTTAGGTAACTGGTGCTAACAAAAACACACGAAAAACAACAGCAACAACAATATATGAAAGGTCCAATGAAAAATAAAATATAAAAAAAAACAAAATTGTTCAAGCTGCCTCTAAAGCTGGGTGTGACTTTAAAATACAAATTCAGTTGCTATTCGACACTTAACGTAGACAAAAAACCAAAAAAATTACACACGGCTAAAACAGAATTTCGAAAAAACGCAGTTTTGTGGAAGAGAAGAAGGAGAAACGGGCCGAAAAGAATTGTGTTTTTTTGGATAATAAAGAAAATAGAGAATAATAAAAAATAAGTGTTCCATAAAACAAAAATATTACAAATTATATAATTTTGAAATAATAAATAAAAAAGAAGCATATAAAAATGTGTTGAAATAATAATTTTGGAAATTTTATAAAACAAAAAAATTCATTAAAATTCTCCCCAAGTGTCTAAAAAATTGAATTTTTTATTAAAAACACAACAACACATCACAAGTGATTTCACACCTCTCTCAACTCGTGTACTCTCCTTTGTTAATAATTTACAAAACAAAAACAACAACACCCTCTCTTGAATTGTGATCATGTCCTCACCCAGTGATATAAATCATACCGTTACCCAACATCCTTTACAGGATGTTGATCTATCTGAATCACAGCAATCGCCTTTTGCAAGCAATGAAAATATTTCCCCAACAACAACAGCTGCAGCCCCAACAGCAACAACAAAAAATGTGAATAAAGAAAATTGGGTTAAATTTGATGACGACGTCAATGAAGGTATTTTAGGTACCAACAACAGCAATAACACACACCATGATAACGAGTCGTCGCCCATGAATGCAAGCAGCCCAACGACTGCAGTCGACTCGGCGTCGGCAGCGAACAGGTTAACACCATCACCCCTACCACCACCAACCAACGCAAAGAGAAATTCGGCCAACGTCGTGGCGGCAGCGGGAGCGGCTGCACGACCACGTACTCCAACTCAATTGGAGAGCGGCACAACAATGCAACAACAACAACAACAACAGCTGGATGCGTCAACTTCACCTGTACAACAACAACAGGTAAGAGGAAAGCACACAGAGAAAAAACAAACACAAACAAAACAACAACAGTAAATTGAGAACATCAATGAATGAACAAGAATGAAGAAACAAAAAGAACAACAACAAGAACACGATAAAAAAAGATAAACAACAAATATTTGTGTTTATTTGGAGAAGATATTAAAAAATATCTCCCTCCAAATATTTTATTTATTTCATTTATAAAGGGAGAGAGAGAGTTGGAGCTCTCTCTCCATCTCACACATATTTTGAGTGTGTGTTCTGTGTGATCATGAAAACTCATAGAGATGCCATTAAATTGGGGGGAAATACTGTATTTGGTAGCGATTTAAACATGTGGTTTTTGGAGCCTGAAAATAATTATTGACAATTTTATGGATATGATAATTAAAAGTAATGATTTTTGAATCATGGGAATACACCCTATGACTATAGTTGGGGAATACTTATTTCGGCCGTGAATGAATCTCAAACACATAACTGAAGATTGAAATAGTCCTATTTGAAAACGACCTGTTGCAGTTGGAGGGATTGGATAAACGGTTTATTTTACAAATCTGTTCAACGTAGTCCTAGGTTACTGAATTGAGTCGAAGATCCCAAAATGATAGGATTTTGTCACCTACCTTAGGTCTTTAGATAATTTGTATCACAAATTTATGTCACTTGAATTAATTCGCATCTTGTTTTAAACCTCTTTCAAAGGTGGTGTAAGTCGCCAAGCAGCAAAATAATTATTTCGTTAGATCTGGTGGTCTAACATTTTTTAATACGCTCCACCATAGTATGGATGGTATATTAATTTTGGATGGTATATTAAATAATCATTTCCGACCATAAAAAGTACATATATATTCCTGATCAGCGTAAAATTAAAAATAGTTCTTTTTTATAAAAACAACATACTGGGATTCAGCCTGACTATTTTGCAAAAACAAAATACAAATTGCATCCCAAATAACCCGTCAACACTACTGAAGTGAAATTTTATTACGATTTAGCCATGTCCGTATGTTTGATGTGATCACTCTAGCATCTAAACGAATTTAGATAGATCGCATTTAGGCATAGCTCCCATAAAAGGTACCCCCAATTTTTGGTATTTTGGGATTCTTGAGCGCGTTTTTCAACTGAATTCGGAGAAATTTGGTACATCGGGTTCTAATTGGGTATACAATTTCTCCACTGAAAATTATAAACATAGGTTCACTTTTTGTGCTAGACCCCATATAACGGTACCCCCAATTGTCAGTATTTTGGGGGGTATTGAGCGTATTTTTCGACTGAGTTGTCTGTAATTTAGTACATTGAGATCTTATTGGGTAGCAAATTCGTTCGGGGTTCGTGAGTGCGGTTTTGAACCGAATTCGCTGTAATTTGGTATTTTGTAGTCGGACTTTGTAGGACTACCCGTCTAGAGGTAGTCCCCTTGTTATATTTATACCACACTGTGGTACGGGGTATTATGTCTTTGTGCATATGTTTGTAACAGGCAAAAGGAAACGAGATAGACACATGGTTTCTTTTGAGAATACTTTGTGAGTCGATTTATGCGTGTCCGTCCGTCTGTCTGTCCATATTAAATTGTAAACAAAGTACAGGCCGCATATATGATCCAAATTGGATGAAATTTGACATAGGTCACTTATTTGGCCCAAGGACGAACCCTATTGAAATTGGGAAAATCAGATTTCGATATAGCTTCCACATATATATTCGTCCGATTTTATATAAATGGTGCACCAAAGTACTTTTATATCCTTCGTTTCGCACGAAATTTGGCATAGCGTACTGAATTAAGTCTAGAAAGATGTGTGTTAAATTTCGTGAAAATCGGTTCAGATTTAGATATAGCTCCCATATATTTTTTCGTCCGATTTTAGGTAAATAGTGCACCAAAGTCCCTATATATCCTTCGATTTGCACGTAATTTGGCATAGTGAATTGAGTCTTGAATTATATGTGGTATATTTCGGAAAAATCAGTTTAGACTTCGATGTAGCTCCCACATATACATATAAATTCATCGGAAATTAAATTTACCGAATAGCGTGTATAAATTTTGCTATAAATAATCCCATGCTACGCAGACGACTATAAATCTGCTCGAATGAAATGAAATTTATCATAGGTAGCAGAAAGAGATGAGTATGTTCCTTGGAAGGAACATTGACATACAATTTTAAGCATACATTTATACCCAAAGTGGTGAAGGGTATCATATAGTCGGCCCAGTCCGACTTTACTACTTTCCTTGCTGGTTGTTTTTGTTTGTTTTCACAATATTTTTAAAATACTTACTATTATGGTTGGTACTTGACAAAAAAAATGTAAACAATCTGTCGGAGCATGGACAACCAACTACCACATATTGCAACCAGTGAGTGGATCAGTATAATCGGACGGGGCCGACCATATTCTGCCGATCTATATTCCGAGCCTGGGCAATATTTCGCGATTAGAGGTCGAAAGCTCCTCTTTCATATCTGAGAATATTTTCCCAATCTTGTTTGGTAGATTTGAGAGGCTGAATATTAGCTGATCATTATCAAAACAGCCCTTCCAATTAGTTGGCCAAAATATCATCCGATCAACACCAAAAACTGTAGCCGCCGTCCTTGACCATGACCTGAATGAATGTATCAATTAAAGGGCCAACGACTCCCCTTGGATATACTGTCAACCTCTCCAGACTATGTTCTTTATATACTCGTATGTACTCTAGAATGCAAATGTTGTCATTTTCCACACAAACGTCCGGGTCCATTGGCCCGCAAATATTGAACGATTAAAGCCACACCTGTTCCTTGTCAGGTCCCTTATTCTTGTAAATTATTGGTCGTGTACTGTGTTCACAAATTTTAATGGACAGACTGACGGGCACACCTCTCGGACGTCCCGGCTTTACAAACTCCCGTGGTCATACAAAGCTATATTACCGTTACAACATAGTTCTGGTTCTGGCCAATGAAGACCACTATTGTTTTTCCTAAAGATCAATTAATATTTACGGGAGGAAATGATCAAAATACTTAATCTTTGTTGGTTTTTTTGGTCGCTCCAGAGGCCGCAATTACGGCCCGAACATCGTGGAGAAGTTTATCGAGCCAAAGAAAAAGCATGCGTGTCTTGATAAAGATCAGACAAAACTTGTATTCTGTGGCGTATATATTTACTCCTAAAGAACATAGACCCGAGACCCGAGATGATAGTATATGCAAGAGGAGTGGCTGACCTTTAAATTGATACCAATTATATGTAGGTACTCGGACGTGGGAGTTACATTTAAATATTTACAGGTGCTTACGTATTCAAATATTATTTAGTAACCCATTACCACACTAGAGGGCGGAAATATAGTGCTGTAGGTCTATTCTGTAACTTTTAACAATATTCGATATTGTTTAAATTTCCTTTGTTATTGTAAAAACAATAAAACAAACAAATGAAATTGTTGTAAAATATACAATATCGAATGCTGTTAAAAAGTTACAGAATAGGCATACCGATCGCTTTGAAATTTTCTATGAGAATCCAGGCATGGTGAACGGCCACGATTATAAGCCGAACATCACAACACAACTCACGGTGAAGGGAATGTGGACAAGTAATTAGAAGGGCTGTACTGGATATTAGTAATATTCGGAAAATATGTCAGTGTAAGGAAGAGGTGCTGTTGACCTCTAATCGGGCCTACAAAGGGTGCAACTATCACGAAATATTGTCCAGGCAACTATCACGAAATATGGTCCAGCCTCGAAATAAACATCCGCAGAAAAATAGAGTTCCGAGGTATTTGTGTAGGGTGTCGTATGGTCGGCCCCGCCCGAATATACTGCTCCGCTCACTGGTTAATATTGGCAATAACAATAATTTTGTAAACACGTCGGTATTTTAGCACACCCATTAATCTGTATGATGATGACCGTTCGTTCTATGAAATATTGGTTTTGCATTGGCATACGTGATTTACCTTGTAATTTGCTTAATTAACGTGTTACAATTATTCTATTAGCAGGTTATTGGCTATGAAAAATGAAAATCGTTTATAATATATTTTATGTAACCATAAAATATATACATCGGAATTATTTGAAAAACAATAATGGGGAGAGAAGAATCTGGTTCAATTTTTCAAGATTTTTATCTTAGGAGGTCTTATCAATTTGACAGAATGCCATTCTACATTTCTTCTACTAGAAAACAAACAAGGAGGCAGGTAACAGTTTGAAATGTTTACTAACATCAAATTGCTTAGTTTCCGTTCAGCATTCTGAAGCAGCTATCTCTGATTTTTATGAAAACAGAAACTAAAGATAAAAAATTGTAGATGACCCTCCAAGAAATATTCTTAAATAAATCCACGCCTCAGTTGGCCCTTGAAAAATATTCTTAAATAAATCCACGCCTTATATGGCCCTTGAAAAAATATTCTTAAATAAATCCACGCCTTATATGGCCCTCCAAGAAATATTCTTAAATAAATCCACGCCTTATATGGCCCTCCAAGAAATATTCTTAAATAAATCCACGCCTTATATGGCCCTCCAAGAAATATTCTTAAATAAATCCACGCCTTATATGGACCTTCCAAAAATATTCTTAAATAAATCCACGCCTCATTGGCCCTCCTTGAAAAATATTCTTTAATAAATCCACGCCTCATATGGCCCTCGAAAAAATATTCTTTAATAAATCCACGCCTCATATGGCCCTCGAAAAAATATTCTTTAATAAATCCACGCCTCATATGGCCCTCGAAAAAATATTCTTTAAAAAATCCACGCCTTATATGGCCCTCGAAAAAATATTCTTAAAAAAATCCACGCCTTTTATGGCCCTCGAAAAAATATTCTTTAAAAAATCCACGCCTCATATGGCCCTTATATGGATGGCCTTCGAAAAAATATTCTTTAAAAAATCCACGCCTTATATGGCCCTCGAAAAAATATTCTTTAAAAAATCCACGCCTTATATGGCCCTCGAAAAAATATTCTTTAAAAAATCCACGCCTTATATGGCCCTCGAAAAAATATTCTTTAAAAAATCCACGCCTTATATGGCCCTCGAAAAAAATATTCTTTAAAAAATCCACGCCTTATATGGCCCTCGAAAAAATATTCTTTAAAAAATCCACGCCTTATATGGCCCTCGAAAAAATATTCTTTAAAAAATCCACGCCTTATATGGCCCTCGAAAAAATATTCTTTAAAAAATCCACGCCTTATATGGCCCTCGAAAAAATATTCTTTAAAAAATCCACGCCTTATATGGCCCTCGAAAAAATATTCTTTAATAAATCCACGCCTTATATGGCCCTCGAAAAAATATTCTTTAATAAATCCACGCCTCATATGGCCCTTGAAAAAATATTCTTTAATAAATCCACGCCTCATATGGCCCTTGAAAAAATATTCTTTAATAAATCCACGCCTCATATGGCCCTTGAAAAATATTCTTTAATAAATCCACGCCTCAGTTGGCCCTTGAAAAATATTCTTTAATAAATCCACGCCTTATATGGCCCTCGAAAAAATATTCTTTAAAAAATCCACGCCTTATATGGCCCTCGAAAAAATATTCTTTAAAAAATCCACGCCTTATATGGCCCTCGAAAAAATATTCTTTAATAAATCCACGCCTTATATGGCCCTTGAAAAAATATTCTTTAATAAATCCACGCCTTATATGGCCCTCGAAAAAATATTCTTTAATAAATCCACGCCTTATATGGCCCTCGAAAAAATATTCTTTAATAAATCCAGGCCTTATATGGCCCTCCAAGAAATATTCTTTAATAAATCCACGCCTCATATGGCCCTCCAAGAAATATTCTTTAATAAATCCACGCCTCATATGGCCCTTGAAAAAGTAATCTTTAATAAATCCACGCCTCATATGGCCCTTGAAAAAATATTCTTTAATAAATCCACGCCTCATATGGCCCTTGAAAAAATATTCTTTAATAAATCCACGCCTCATATGGCCCTTGAAAAAATATTCTTTAATAAATCCACGCCTCATATGGCCCTTGAAAAAATATTCTTTAATAAATCCACGCCTCATATGGCCCTTGAAAAAATATTCTTTAATAAATCCACGCCTCATATGGCCCTTGAAAAAATATTCTTTAATAAATCCACGCCTCATATGGCCCTTGAAAAAATATTCTTTAATAAATCCACGCCTCATATGGCCCTTGAAAAAATATTCTTTAATAAATCCACGCCTCATATGGCCCTTGAAAAAATATTCTTTAATAAATCCACGCCTCATATGGTCCTCCAAGAAATATTCTTTAATAAATCCACGCCTCATATGGCCCTCCAAGAAATATTCTGTAATAAATCCACGCCTCATATGGCCCTCCAAAAAATATTCTTTAATAAATCCACGCCTCATATGGCCCTTGAAAAATAATCTTTAATAAATCCACGCCTCATATGGCCCTCCAAGAAATATTCTTTAATAAATCCACGCCTCATATGGCCCTCCAAGAAATATTCTTTAATAAATCCACGCCTTATATGGCCCTCGAAAAAATATTCTTTAATAAATCCACGCCTTATATGGCCCTCGAAAAAATATTCTTTAATAAATCCACGCCTTATATGGCCCTCGAAAAAATATTCTTTAATAAATCCACGCCTTATATGGCCCTCGAAAAAATGTTCTTTAACAAGTGAAAAAGCGGTAAGTTCGGCCGGGCCGAACTTTGGATACCCTCCACCATAGATATATTGACAGGTACTATAAATGAAAATATAGGGAACATACCAAAAAGTGCACCTATACCGACATTTCTAAAAACGGATTATGTAAACCATAATACAAATTTTAGAAAATTTTAAAGGATAATTATACCCTCAGCCTTATGGCTAATTAGTGTGTATACACTTTCACACGGTGAAAATGTGCCTCATCGAAATATTGGTTCTAGACCCCATGTTTCTTTGGACCAAATCCGTTTCAGAAAATTTAGATTTCATCCGAACTTTGCCCATCTTATTATTTCTTCCAAACTTAGTTCAAATTCGAAGATGGGGAATATCGGTCCACTCCTTCTGGAACCTCCAATCAGGGGCTAGGTCTAAATGCGGCTATAGTTCACTACCGAACCTAACGTTCTAATTTTTTATCTCTCTATCCTCCGCAGTTGAAATGATTACAAAAGGGTCTTAGAACCAAACCCAAAACGCGCAACAAATCAGATAAATATTTTAATATAAAAAAGGGGGTATATGGGGACTACCCCAAAAAGGGGGCGAATATTAATAATTTTTGGTAGGGAGATTTGTTACCATATACCACTACAAAATACCAAATTGCAGCAAATTCGGTTGAAAACGGCGCTCAAGAACCCCAAAATACCGAAAATTGGGGGTACCCTTATATGGGGGCTATCCGAAAAAATGGACCTATATTCATAATATTTTGTGGAGAGATTTGGAAACTATTAAGAACTCAATGTACCAAATTTCAGCGTATTCGGTAGAAAAACGCGCTCAAGAACCCCAAAATACCAAAAATTGGGGGGTATCCGTATATGGGGGATATCCGAAAAAATTGACCTATATTTATAATTTTTTGTGGAGAGATTTTGTACCTATTAAGAACCCAATGTATTAAATTTCAGCGTATTCGGTTGAAAAACGCGCTCAAGAACCCCAAAATACCGAAAATTGGGGGTACCCTTATATGGGGGCTATCCGAAAAAATAGACCTATATTCATAATATTTTGTGGAGAGATTTGGAAACTATTAAGAACTCAATGTACCAAATTTCAGCGTATTCGGTAGAAAAACGCGCTCAAGAACCCCAAAATACCAAAAATTGGGGGGTATCCGTATATGGGGGATATCCGAAAAAATTGACCTATATTTATAATTTTTTGTGGAGAGATTTTGTACCTATTAAGAACCCAATGTATTAAATTTCAGCGTATTCGGTTGAAAAACGCGCTCAAGAACCCCAAAATACCGAAAATTGGGGGTACCCTTATATGGGGGCTATCCGAAAAAATGTACCTATATACATAATTTTTTGTAGAGAGATTTGGTACCTATTAAGAACTCAAAATACTAAATTACAGCCAATTCGGTGGAAAAATACGATCAAAACCCCCAAAATACTGAAAATTAGGAGGTACCGTTATATGGGGGCTACCAGAAAAAGTGGACCTATATTTATAATTTTTTGTGGAGACATTCAGTACCCAATAAGAACTCAATGTACCAATTTTCAGCGTATTCGGTTGAAAAACGAGCTCAAGAACCCCAAAATACCGAAATTTGGGAGGTACTGTTATATGGGAGCTATGCCTACACGTGGACCGATATATCCCATCTTCGAACTTGACCTGCCTGCAGACAAAAGACAACCCTATGCAAAATTTCAGCACCCTATCTCAATTCCTTCAGAAGATAGCGTGATTACAACAGACGGACGGACGGACAGACGGACGGACGGACGGACATGGCTAGATCGTCTTAGAATTTTACCCTGATCAAGAATATATATACTTTATAGGGTCGGAAATGAGTATTTCGATGTGTTACAAACGGAATGACAAAATTAATATACCCTCCATACTATGGTGGAGGGTATAAAAAAATCCAATAAAAATTCCAATTGGAAATAATTCAAATTCCGAAGTCACTTATGTTGGACTTTGAAAATAACAATCATGTTCGAATTTTTCAAAACCGCAAATTTGATTTGACACGATTTTTTTTTCAATTCATTGATTCATTCGCTATTCAAAACAGCATTAAGAACAGCAGCTTACACGAACGACAAAAAAACAAGAAAAATATAAAAACATAACAAAAGTCAAGTTCAGTTCGAATAGAAACCGGCTGTTCGACAACTGCCAAGATAATTGCAATGTGGCTTTTAAAGAAAAAAAAAAGCAACAACAACAACTATTTACAATAAAAACACAACAAAATAATAATAGTAGCAGATACAAATGAGAAAAAGCAACAGCCTTTGGGAAAATAATTAAAATAGCAAAACAAACAACGATAACAGAATTCAGCTGAAAAATATAAAAAAAATAATTTTCAGAAAAAACAGAAACTTGAAATGATTTAAAGAGTCAGATTTCTGATCACATGTGTCAGAATTTTATTTACAATTTTTGTTTTCTTCTCTCTAGAATTTGTTTTGTTTGGAATGACTCAATTTTTATTCAGGTGTTTTAATAGGCATGAGAAGAAGGGATGCAGATGGGGGCAAGTGTATACTTTTTTAGGGATTTGCAGTGTGTTGTTCCACTGCATACACATTACTTTATTAACGGAGAACTGATATTATAAAAATAAAAAAAAAATTGGAAATTAAAAATGTAAATAAATATTCAATCTACGTTTCGTATGCGTTAGGATGGAATCATAATAAACCCCCTAAAAAATAAACACATTAGTTGTTAATTACTTGTGTACATAGATGTTTGAATATTTTTACCCTACACAACTATGTTGTCAGGGTATTATAGCTTCGTGCAGCCTCAAAAGTTTGTAACGCGGCGAAATATAGGTCCTAGATCCACCTTTATGTATACCGATCCTATCTCGACTAGCTGAGTCGATGTAGATATGTGTGTCTGTCTTTCCATTATAATTTGTAAACACGATACAGGCAACACTTATGGACCGAAATATTGCATGTAGTATGGGTTCTGCCCAATGAAGACCTCTATTGTTTTGGTAAAAATCGGTTAATATTTAGGGGATGAAATGGACAAAATACTTAATTATTGTCGGGTTTTTTTCTGGTCGCTCCAGAGGCCGCAATTATGGCCCAAACATCGCTAATTTTTACAGGGAAAAGGGGATCCGGCCAACGAATAGGCATGCCTGTTTTGATGAAGATCGGTCAGTATTTAACGGGTCAAATGGACCCTGACTTTTGTGTGAAAACTGACAAAATTTGTATTCCATAGCGTATATATTTACCCCTGAAGGATATAGACCCGCAATTGAAAGCCGAACATCACAACACAACCCATGGTGGAGAGAATCTGGACAAGTAATTAGAATTAGGTCTGTACTGAATATTAGTAATATTTGTTGACCTCTAGTCGGTCAAGAGGGGGAAATATCGCGAAATATTGACCAAGATCAGAATATAGAACCACACAAAGCTAGATTTTCGTTGAAGTTGTTAGGGTGTCCTATGGTCGGCCTCGTCCGACTATACTGCTCCGCTCACTGATTTTAGCCAAAAATATATGGATTTTTCAGGTGCTATTTATTAAATTAAATGTATTACAAATATTTTTGTAGGCCATCAATAGGCCTGAACTTATTACAACATATTTTGTCATTGGCTATAACAGGCGTGAATTTATTAAGGAATATTTTTGAGGCATGGATTTATTATATAACCACATATAACTTTTTGAATTTATTAAAGAAAATCTTTCGGAGAGCCATATGAGACGTGGATATATTAAATAATATTTTTGGAGACCAATATGAGGCGTGAATTTATTAAAACATATTTTTGTAGGGCCATATGAGGCGTGGATTTATTAAATAATATTTTTCAAGGGCCAACTGAGGCGTGGATTTATTAAAGAATATTTTTCAAGGGCCAACTGAGGCGTGGATTTATTAGAGAATATTTTTCTAGGGCCAGAAAAGGAGTGTTTTTTTAAAGAATATTTTTCAAGGGCCAAAAGAGGAGCGGTTTTTTGAAGAATAACTTTCAGGCACCATCAATAGGCGTGGGGTCAGGACTACTATATGCAAAGAAGGAGTGCGTTTATTAAAGAATATTTGTTGTTGGCCAAAATAGGCGTGTATTTATTAAGGAATATTTATCAAGGGTAAATAATATTTTTTCAATGGCCAAAATAGGAGTAGATTTTTTAAAGAATACTTTTCGTGGGACATCAATAGATGGGGATTTAATGTTTGTCCAATTGACACGAAATTTTACACCACGTATCACATAGAGTGGAATGACGTTAATACGTTTTGTTGAAATTGGTGAAGATGCCGTCATAGCTTCCATATATATTTCGAACGGGTGTCGAATTGAGATTACATTTTTAACAGTGCTTTAAATCGATTTACCTAAATGTGTCTCATTGTACGCAAACGACTCTAAATCTGCCCGAATTGTATGACAATGTTCCTTCGAAATGACGACGTCTGTTAGAATACATATGTAGAATTACTCACAGTGGTGAAGAGTATCATATGTCGGTCTAGTCCGACTTTACTACTTTCCTTACTGGTTTGCTGGTCGTTCTGGAGGCCACAATTATAGGATCGAAATTTTACACAGGGAATAAGTTTTGATGAAGATCGGAAAATATTTAGGACGTCACAAGGACCCATACATTTGTCTGAAAAATTACTAAATTGTAGTCTGGGGCGTAAATAGTTACTCCTGATGGACATAGACCGGAGAATTTGATGACATTTAAATTGATTATATTGATACCAATTATTGTGGCGTATGTTGTCGGATTTAAGAGTTATACTTAAATATTTAAAGGTGTCTATGTGTTATGTTATTGTTTAGTATTACTATTACCCCACTGGAGGACGGAGTTGCGCTGATCGCTTTGAAGTTTTACAAGTAGATTCGGTTATGATCAAGGATATTAGGGGGTGTAGTGAACCGACAACTTTATTTTTTGTCAGATTTTCTAATCGCTCTAGATACCATTATTATATGCAGAACATTACATATTTTATACGGTGAAGGCAATCTGACCAAGAACTTAGAACGGCTGTTTAGATGATGATCAACCAATATTCCGAGGTTCAAATTAACCAAAACCTAAAGTGACCAAAAGTTTATTTTATGGCAAAATATATGCGCCTCGGAGGAAAAAAGATTTGAAAATATGCCAGCGTTAGAATGTGAAGCTTTTAACCTATAATCGGTCAAGAGGGTGCAAATATCGCGGAATGTTATATGTTCGTGGTACTTGTGTAGGGTATCATATGGTCGGCCACATTCGACTATACTGCTCCACTCAGTGGTTCGAAAAAAATAAAATACTTTTTTAAATTTTTTTTAGAAATATTTCACCATTTAAGATACAGATTTGGCAATTTTGTTGTGCTATGTCATTCCGAAATGACTGTAATTTGGCAATTTGATACTCGGAAACCAAAAAATACTTTTCGCAGAACATATTCATGGGTTTTTATGGACCCAGTTACTTTTTTCAACCAATTTGACTATTATAAAACTTTTTGGTCATTTAGAGGATGAAAGACCTCCTGGAAGAACATTTAGTTTTAGGTCTCTTTAGGTGCTCCAAAAATTATTTAAAAAATTTACGCCTTAAGGCCTTTTTAGGTGCTCCAAAAATTATTTAAAAAATCCACGCCTTAAGGCCATTTTAGGTGCTCCAAAAATTATTTAAAAATCCACGCCTTAAGGCCTTTTTAGGTGCTCCAAAAATTATTTAAAAAATCTACGCCTTAAGGCCTTTTTGGGTGCTCCAAAAATTATTTAAAAAATCCACGCCTTAGGCCTTTTTAGGTGCTCCAAAAATTATTTAAAAAATCTACGCCTAAAGGCCTTTTTAGGTGCTCCAAAAATTATTTAAAAAATCTACGCCTAAAGGCCTTTTTAGGTGCTCCAAAAATTATTTAAAAAATCTACGCCTTGAGGCCTATTTAGGTGCTCCAAAAATTATTTAAAAAATCCACGCCTTAAGGCCTTTTTAGGTGCTCCAAAAATTATTTAAAAAATCCACGCCTTAAGGCCATTTTAGGTGCTCCAAAAATTATTTAAAAAATCCACGCCTTAAGGCCATTTTAGGTGCTCCAAAAATTATTTAAAAAATCCACGCCTTAAGGCCATTTTAGGTGCTCCAAAAATTATTTAAAAAATCCACGCCTTGAGGCCTATTTAGGTGCTCCAAAAATTATTTAAAAAAATTACACCTTAAGGCCTTTTAAGGTGCTCCAAAAATTAATCAAAAAATCCACGCCTTAAGGCCTTTTGAGGTGCTCCAAAAATTATTTAAAAAATCTACGCCTAAAGGCCTTTTTAGGTGCTCCAAAAATTATTTAAAAAATCTACGCCTAAAGGCCTTTTTAGGTTCTCCAAAAATTATTTAAAAAATCCACACCTTAAGGCCTTTTTAGTTGCTCCAAAAATTTTTTAAAAAATGTTCGCCTAAAGGCCTTTTTAGTTGCTCCAAAAATTATTTAAAAAATCTACGCCTTAAGGCCTTTTTGGGTGCTCCAAAAATTATTTAAAAAATCCACGCCTTAGGCCTTTTTAGGTGCTCCAAAAATTATTTATAAAATCCACGCCTTAAGGCCTTTTTAGGTGCTCCAAAAATTATTTAAAAAATCCACGCCTTAAGCCCTTTGTAGGTGCTCCAAAAATTATTTAAAAAATCTACGCCTTGAGGCCTATTTAGGTGCTCCAAAAATTATTTAAAAAATTTACGCCTTAAGGCCTTTTAAGGTGCTCCAAAAATTATTTAAAAAATCCACACCTTAAGGCCTTTTTAGGTGCTCCAAAAATTATTTAAAAAATCCACACCTTAAGGCCTTTTTGGGTGCTCCAAAAATTATTTAAAAAATCCACGCCTTAGGCCTTTTTAGGTGCTCCAAAAATTATTTAAAAAATCCACGCCTTAGGCCTTTTTAGGTGCTCCAAAAATTATTTAAAAAATTCACGCCTTAAGGCCTTTTTAGGTGCTCCAAAAATTATTTAAAAAATCCACGCCTTAAGGCCTTTTTAGGTGCTCCAAAAATTATTTAAAAAATCTACGCCTTGAGGCCTATTTAGGTGCTCCAAAAATTATTTTAAAAATCTACGCTTTAAGACATTTTTAAGAGCACCAAAAACTATTTAGTCTAGATATGTGTAGGTCTCAAACCTAAAACTCCATAAAAAATACCACAAACGATAAAATGGAAATTATGTCGTTTTCATTTTGGCCCCTCATTACATGAACACCGTCTGCACGTTCTTTATGCACCTTTTTCCACATATGGCAGTGATTTTGTTGCTTTCGAATGCCTAGCAGACGACAAAAAATGCAAAACGTTTCGTTGCGAAGGTGGGCCCTGCCAATGGGAAATCAATATTATTGATTTAAGAAGAGAAATTTCAATTCGTGCCCTTTAAAGGGGTTATACAGAAGGAAAGGTGTACAGGGGAAGGAAATACAAAGCTCGAATACTAAAGAAAACACACACAAAATCCAACATTAGTAGTGTCTCTGTCAGACAGTTCAAGGTGGTCACATATGCACTTATGTTGCATTGTCGGAATTTATGGGGATTCCGGTGGCAAGCAATTTCCCATGACCTAATTTTTGTTACTCAATTTGGGTAAAAAATTAAAATTTTATTACTTTACTGACAGTTTTTTTGATTTCTTTTAATAACTTTCCATTTTTTATTGAATTTCTATTTCCAGCACCCCAAACCCTCAAGTTCATCACACTCCATACCGGATGTTGCCGCCCCGGCCGTATTGACAACGGAAAGTACGCATGTTGATTTGAATGCTTCCGTTAAGCCCTCACCATCACAGCAGAAACATCAACAACAAACTTACCAAAATTCGAATAACCAACAGCAACAACACCACAATTACCAAAAATCTCCAACTTCTCCTAATGCAGCTAATATTCCGAAAAATGCAACAGCTTCGACTTCCAGTAACAACAACAACAATGTTGTCGTTAACAACAGCCATCACAATCAGCAACCAAATTATAGTAATAAGCTTGGACCATTGGGTGTTGGTGCAGGACCATCACCATCCACTGCGGTGACCAATAATGTCACAACAATTCCGGTCGAATCTCAGCCACCAATGCGGACAATTGAATTATCAACCGGAAGGATACGAGAAGGGTTTGGTAAGTTAAGAAAAAAATATTCTTTAAAAAACTCCACGGGTTATATGGCCCTCGAAAAAAATATTCTTTAATAAATTCACGACTTATACGACCCTCGAAAAATTATTCTTTAAAAAATCCACGTCTTATATGGCCCTTCGAAAAAATATTTTTTTAAAAAATCCACGCCTTATATGGCCCTCGAAAAAATATTCTTTAAAAAATCCACGCCTTATATGGCCCTCGAAAAAATATTCTTTAAAAAATCCACGCCTTATATGGCCCTCGAAAAAATATTCTTTAAAAAATCCACGCCTTATATGGCCCTCGAAAAAATATTCTTTAAAAAATCCACGCCTTATATGGCCCTCGAAAAAATATTCTTTAAAAAATCCACGCCTTATATGGCCCTCGAAAAAATATTCTTTAAAAAATCCACGCCTTATATGGCCCTCGAAAAAATATTCTTTAAAAAATCCACGCCTTATATGGCCCTCGAAAAAATATTCTTTAAAAAATCCACGCCTTATATGGCCCTCGAAAAAATATTCTTTAAAAAATCCACGCCTTATATGGCCCTCGAAAAAATATTCTTTAAAAAATCCACGCCTTATATGGCCCTCGAAAAAATATTCTTTAAAAAATCCACGCCTTATATGGCCCTCGAAAAAATATTCTTAAAAAAATCCACGCCTTTTATGGCCCTCGAAAAAATA